>NC_079452.1:35410632-35443132 GCF_903798145.1 Danio aesculapii | reverse complement strand
TGTGATGTACAGCAATAAATGTGTTTGTGACTTATCAAGATGAAAAGTATGTACTACATATCTAAGCATTAGACTACACAAATTTAGCAAATACATTCTTTATAAGCTTCCCATTGAAAAACAACTAGCTACAATGGCTGCTTGAGGGTTAAAGCTTTAGACTGAAGCATAGTTTGTCATGATTATTCCTGTTCTTTTTTTATTTAATCTATTCGTAAACACTGAAATGTTAAGAAAACACCAGTGCGTCCACGTCCTGATGCTGGCTAATTAAATTGGATTAAACTGAGCCGATTAACATGTCATGCACATTTAAATTGTTAAATGGTCTTGAACCAAAATTATGACATTTGGCATACTGATGCAGTTTAAAGGATTGATCCAAACCGAATGTAGATCTAGTTTGAGACCACAAATTCTAAATTCTGAGTTGCTGCTAGCAACTTAGCAACTTTTTGTTTAATTCTAGTTCACAAACACAAAACAGGCCTGTGTAAAGCAGTAATTCACCAAAATATGCTAATGCCATTATCCAATTGCCAGCTTATCAAGGATTCAAAGGGTTAAAAAGGAAGACTGATTGAAATAAAAATGAATAGCAATTTCAGCGGACACAAAGTTTTTTTTCTTTTCATTTCTTGTCAGCTCAACTGTTGCATCTTCTGTCTGAGCTTCTGTGCTGATTAATTTATGTTCTTCATGTGTTTTTCACCCTTGAGAATCTGTTTTGACAAATGCATTCGTGAGAGTACGGAAGGCGCCGAGAAGTTGGCGTTGGCTGAATTTGTTGCTATTTGTTTTTGCATGTGTGACTGTTGTATAACTGGCAGGTTGGTCTTGCAGACAATCTTCTATCAGTTCTAAACAAAACACTGTGATTATAGAGAAGGAAACTACTCTGCAAACTGTGCAAAACACAGGAGAGCTTTATGATAAAGTCTCTTCACTCGACTATCACAGGTCTGTTTAATTCAGTGAAGGGAAAAGCTGCCTCAGTAATGCCGCCGGACAGAGATTTTCTATGCAGGTAACTGAAGTGTTCAGGTGTTACTCCAAACACCTGGAACAGAACTGGCCTTTCTGACCCAGAAGTTCCCTCTGGATCTCCTTTGGCTCTTTATAGGGGCTGTTTTGGTTTTCTGAGTTAAATAAATTCTGTGATAACCATTGTGCTAAGGAAGATACCAGGACATTTTGTTCAACGATGGAAAGTGCACACAGTGCGCTCAAACAACACACTCCTTGACGAGATGGACTACTTTTTTTGTATTATTTGGCAACACTTTATTTTGTTTATTTCTCATGGATATACAACTGACTATAAGTACTTTAATACCAATTATACTGTAGTAAAAGAGTAGACTATTGACATATTCATTTACGAGCAGGCACAGCCACTAGAAGATTTTTGGCTGGAGACTTCCATTCTCATTCACATCCATTGATTAAACAATGGCCAACTGTCTTTATATCTTTATGTCAATATCTTTATGTCATGACTTTCCTTGAAGGGGTGCATTATCATTAACTCGTTATTAACACTCATGAACTCGTGTTTAAACGTAATGGTCATGTACATTCGTCAAGTACATTGAAAAACAATAGAAGTGCTATGTCTACATCAAAATAAACAGTTTAAACAAAGGAGTTAATCAGTAGTTAAGAATGGGTTAATGATAATGTGTCCCTTCAAGTAAAGTCATGACATCAGGTTACATTAATAGTTAATGAGTTCATGTTTGTTACATTTAGCTTAAACGAAAGAGTTAATTAATACATTAATTAACAAACATGAACTGACAAGTAATTAAGGTAGCCATTATTCACATTCATGTGACTCATGTTGTAGTTAACTCATCATTAGTTTATAATGTAGTAACGTTTAGTTGACATATTCGTACATCATTTTTCATGTATTGTTATAATAAAGTGTGACTGAGTTAACCGATTATCTTCCAAAACTTAAAATAGTTCAATTGCCATGAATGTATTGGAAGAAACCCAAAAAGGAGAATTTCTCCATTTGTATTCTTTTTATTTTCTTTTATTTTTTTATTTTTAATCCTTAGACAGCACAGCTTTTTAGTACCACCTCCAGAACCCACAGCTTTGATTTTATTACTGCTTTGACTGCATGACCGTCTCAAATTTTATGCTTTTAAATTGTATTAAGGGACCTTTATCTTTCTTCTACAACTGAACTAGAAATGTTTGAAACAGAATTTTTTTTTTCTAAAGTTGCCCGGTGTCTTGACATTTTATCCTACCCATCAGATAGCCAGCCTGGTGAAAGGGGTGTTTTTTTTCTCAAAAAGTGGACCTTTTTGTGGTTATATTAGCCTCATTTAGGCTACTATTTATTTTTGAGATTTAAATACTGCATTTTACTGACATATTAAGCACTATTTCAGCTGAAATAGATTGTCGGATGGTCATCATAACCAAAAAAACTACATTTGAAAATTCATGGATAAAAACAATAGCCAAAATCGTATTCAAATTAATGTTAATACCGGTCTCTTTTGGTGCTTCACAGCTTTATATTGCTAATTTTTTTTGTTTCAAGAATAAGGTCCAAGATTTAGAATAAAAGTTAAAATAAAATGTTTTCTCTTTTTAAAAATAATACAGTAGTGAAAGATGACTCTTACGTCAGATTGTATGCTTTCTTGCACAGCTGGATGTTGGAAAATATTGTTTGCATTGGCCAAAACTGATTAGCTGAAGTCACACCGAAGTGATTCCACTTCAGTGGAACCTTTTTCGATGGGTTATTTTCACTATTTATGATGGCATAGCAGTCAAAATAGGACAAATGAGCTCATGTATGGCACAAATTCTTGACCTTTGTCAGTAAGGGGTAGGTCTTTTGAACCACCCGAACCCCCCTGTCTACGGGCTTGGATTATGCTACCAGCACTGTTTTTAGTACTGTAGTACTCTTTTTAGGGATTGTGTGGTTTAGAGCAGTATTACAGCTTCATATCACACTACACCACTTTAAAATTTACACTGGTAGCAGAATATGTTGGGTAGCATATTGCGTCATCGAAATGTGCTACCTACTTTTTGAATGGGAGGTAGGACAATCTGAGAAGGTAGGACAAATCGACAGAACGGCAACAATAAGTTAAAGTTGACCCGTGTATCACCTATTTCACCACTGGCTTGCTTGGTTTGGGACTTGTGGAGGTGTGCATCGATGGATTTGCTCTTCAGTATTTGGGTTTTCAGCAGCGACAATTGAATTACACTGAACTAAACTGAACTTCAACCCTGAAAACTGGACTGACACAGCTTCAATTAACTAGAACTTCTATGTTAAGCTGCTTTGACACAATCTACATTGTAAAAGCACTATAGAAATATAGATGAATTGAATTGAATTGAATTGAATCAGCATTCGTCTTATATTGCCTCTTTCTCGCTTTCTTTTTGTCTGCAGTTGAACAGCTGAACCCGCTGCTGTGGATCTCCATGAGTAACCCTACAGAGCTCCCTGCTGCCCCTTCATGCCTTTCTCGGTTCCTTGACACCTACCCTCTTTCACCCTCGTTCTCCCCACCCAACCGTAACACGTCCTCAGTCTCCTGTCCTTAAACGATGTGGTCAGCTGTCTGTGCTCTGCTCCTGCTGCTGCTGTCTGCTGGACTCCTGCAGTCCAGAGGAGACTCTCCCCGCAAGGAAATCAAGATCGACGGAGACCTGGTTCTGGGAGGCCTGTTCCCCATCCACGAGAAGGGCATGGGCATGGACGAGTGCGGCCGGATCAATGAAGACCGAGGCATACAGAGGCTCGAGGCAATGCTTTTCGCTATCGATCAGATCAATCAGGATGTGGCGCTGCTGCCGGGTGTGGTTTTGGGAGTCCATATTTTGGACACATGCTCGAGGGACACCTATGCTCTCGAACAGGCGCTGGAGTTCGTCAGGGCATCCCTTACGAAAGTGGATGATACGGAGTTCATCTGTCCTGATGGGTCCTATGCTCTTCAGGAGGACAGTCCGCTGGCTATAGCAGGAGTCATTGGGGGATCTTTTAGCAGCGTCTCCATTCAGGTTAGAAACAGTCAGTTTGATTTTAAATTGTCAGGAAGAATCCAGAGGACGAACGAACGAATGAAAGAAATTAGTTATTAACTTTTAGCCACTTATTTTATAAAGCCTCAGCATTTACATTTAAGGCATGGGTCTCAAACTCAATTCCTGGAGGGCCGCAGCTCAGTTTTGCTTCAATCCTAATCAAACACAGCCGATCCAACTAATCAAGGTGTTCAAGATTGCTGGTGACTATTAAGCAGGTGTGAGTTGGAGGTGGTTGGAGCTAAATTATGAAGAGCTGTGGCCCTCCAGGAATTGGGTTTGAGATCACTGATTTAGGTATATGGTTTTGTATCATTTATGTTATAAATCCAATTTTTCAAATATCTAAATAAATGAATACATACATACATAAAGTAAACAAGGTACACAAAGTAAACTAATTTAACTCAGAAATTATTAGTAAATTTCACAAATAATTACAGTTTGTGTAGTTTAAGTTTACAAAGTAAAATAATGAATTAGTGTCAAGACCAACACTTTTTGTTTTCTTGTAGATTGCACTACAAACGATTGTTTTTATGTGCAAAATAATTAACCAGTTACAATAATCGTTTTAGTAATAGTTACTAATCAATTATAATAGTGAAAAATGAATAGTATTTGCAACTTAAAATTTACATTTAAAAATTATTTGATGTCTATCTATCCATCTATCTAAATACAAGCATTCATTCATTCATTTTCTTTTCGGCTAAGTCCCTTTATTAATCTGGGGTCGCCACAGCGGAATGAACCGCCAACTTATCCTGCATATGTTTTATGCAGCGGATGCCCTTCCAGCTGCAACCCATCTCTGGGAAACATCCATACACTCTCATACACTACAGACAATGCAGGGAGAACATGCAAACTCCACACAGAAATGCCAACTGACCCAGCCAATGCTCGAATCAGCGACCTTACTGCTGTGAGGCGACAGCACTACCTAATACGCCACTGTGTCGCCCTAAATACAAGCATAAAAAAAATATATTTACAATTATATAGTAAATAACTCTACACTGCTATATGAACATCCATACAGATCCTAAACCCTAAAATAAATAGTTCATGAAATAAATAAATTACGGAACAAAACAAGAAATAATGCAACAACCATATTTCTAAAATATGTAAATTTAGATAAATAAACAAACAAATAGATAACAAAACAACCCAAATGGTTTAAACAAATTTAGATTTTACACATTTCAAATGATTGCATGCAATAAAGTCAAAACCAGACATTCAAGAGCCGAGTTTAATTAGCCATCTTTAATGAACTACACATGAACGAAGCAGAAAACCCCCTCTTTGTAGTGTAACCTCCCTTGAGATCCTCGAGTACACATTTTCAGCACAGTCACCTAAATAAACCTCTTTTATTAGTGTACAGTTTAGATGAATTCATTATTTTTCACTGAATTATTTGCCGGTTCGTCTTTGTGAATCACAAATTTGTTCTTCACCCTCCAGAAATCTACTTGGCAAAACAACAACACGGCTCTTTTTTTCCCTGACAAACTATGAAAAGCCCAATCCATTATTTAAGGCAAGACACTGCAGGTGAATATGGTAAAAAAAAATAATAATAATAAAGAACCAATTTATACCACCATACTTCCCCAGCTGATTCAATACATTAAGAAACATTACAAGTATTCTAAAATGTTATGCTTAAATATGCAAATGAGCCCTTATTTAATTAGATATGTGCTAATTTGCATCTATTTCTAGCACAACAATCTGAACATTGGAAGAATGTTCCGCTCCCAGTTTTTTTCAGACATATTAGAATCAAAAGTTTTTACTGAAGGGATTTTGAGTATCTCTTTTATTCATTTTCCTTTCAGAGGTTGCAACAGCGGAATGAACTGCCAACTAGTCCGGCATATGTTTTAAGCAGCAAATGCCCTTCAGGCAGCAACCCAGTACGGGGAAACACCCATTCACACTCATTCAAAAATACACTCATACACTACGGCCAATTAGTTTATTCAATTCACCTGTAGCGCATGTCTTTGGACTGTGGGGAAAACCGGAGCACCCAGAGAAAACCCAAGTGAGCACGGGGAGAACATGCAGCTCCACAAGAAATGACAACTGGCCCAGCCGGGACTCGAACTAGCAACTTTTTTTCTGTGAGGCGATGGTGCTAACCACTGAGCCACCGTGCCGCCTGTATCTCTTTTTATCAATCCGTAAATCCTCGCACAATGTTTGAACCACTGGGTGCACATGGTCCTCCAGAATGGTTTGCTAGTCCTTGGCAGTAGGGCTGCATGATTTTTTTTGCTTAAAATCAAGATTTTTCTCAATTTTTCTCACGATTCTGTAAATGTAAAATAAAGGTTAATATGATTAGCCTATTATTATTGTTAATTCTTAAACTTATGGTAAAACAACAATAATAATAATATTAGGCCTATGTGTAGGTCTACTGTTGCTTAAAATGCAAAATTTTGGACTTGAACAGACTTTCAACATGTCCTAGTTTGTTAATTTACAGTAAAATGATGACATCAGAATATAACTATTCATAATTCTAAAGTTGATTTATTATGTTTAAGACATGTGCTTGTCATCTGCCATTGACAACATAATTAGACCATTTGTTTTCACTGGTAAAATTAGAATTTTCTGATTCCTTCTTACATTATATTCAACATTATGCTAGGGTTGTTATACTGACACAGTAAACATTTATTTTCATGCACAACACTATGTGTTCGCTATGAAAGAAAAACATATCAAATGCTTGTTGTAATCATAACTCTAAAATGCCATATGCCATATGATCATTTAAATGTGCACACAGGTTTCACTTTCACTTCCTAGTGCGGCTCATGGCCATCGTCACTGTGAGAAAAAAAACACATCCATACCAATCAAACCACCCGCACGGCCCTCGAACGATCGCTCTGTGCGACAAACTAAACGTTATTAATAACTTTATTACCTATTATTCATAGCCTATGCAGGTTCTGTTCACTAAAGTAGGCGTCATAGAGGGCAAGGGCATTCTCGGAAGCAAACAGCAAATTCGCGGCCGCAAATACATCATTATATGAAGACAGAAATGACATTTTTGTGTGATACCTTATAAATACAGTATGACACTTTTAACGCCATTTGAAGGTGCCAATGTTGCTGTAAAGACTTGTGCAATTGCCTTGCTTCTCTCCTGACCTTGAAAATATAATTGGTTGAATTGTAGAAAAAGCTGAATTAAGATCGTGAGTAGGGTCGAATCGAGATCGTGATCTTTTTTCGATTAATCGCGCAGCCCTACTTGGAAGTGATGCGCCAATCTAGCACAAGTCTTGGGCCTAGGGAATGCAAATATATTGCAGACCAAACCATCACTGATCCACCTCAGTGATGCAACCGGAGCTTGCAACAGTATGGGTGGTACGCTTATTTGGGGCTTCTCCACACCGTAACTGCCCCGGATGTGGGGAAGACGGTGAAGGTGGACTCATTAGAAAACAATACATGTTTCACATTGTCCACAGGCAAAGATTTTCACTGCTGGCATGATTGAAACCAACTGTGGAACTTTGCTAATTAAACCTTCACACTCTGCTCCTAAACCGCGGTCACACTACAAATTGTGCTTGCAAATTTTGTCGTACAGCACACAGAAAAATGGAGAGGGATAAAACAACATGATTAGTCATTGAGAAAGCGAGCTATTGCTACTTATTTCGAAATGTATGTACAGAGAGGTCACGTTTTAATCTTTGATTGGCCTCACGCAATCACGTGATGTGATTTTGCAGGTCAGAGTTCACCAAGTTACAATGCAGCAACATGCGAAATTTGTCACATGGGCTTGCATTTCCTGTCTGCTGCATTCACATCTATGAATGGAAGTCTATGGGGCGAAAAGTGCAGTGTGACTGCAGCTTTACTGGTGGAATCTGCAATCAATGAAGATTGGCCACCACGCTGGTCAAATTTAGCCATGAAACCTCCAACATTAAATTAGTTGTTTCAGTTTTGCAGCATTGTGCAAGTGCTGCTGAAGGGGATATTTTAAGAAAAAATATTTTGACAAAAAAATGTATTGCTCAAGGTGGCGCCGTCAGTTGGCATTTCTGTGTGAAGTTTGCATGTGCTCCCCGTGTTCGCGTGGATTTCCTCCGGGTGCTCTGGTTTCCCCCACAAGTCCAAAGACATGCGCTATACGTGTATTGGGTAAGCTAATTTGTCCATAGTGTATATGTGTAAATGAGTGTGTGGGTGTTTCCCAGTGATGGGTTGCAGCTGGAAAGGCATCTGCTGCATAAAACATATGCTGGATAAGTTGGCGGTTCATTCCAATTTGGCGACCCCAGATTAATAAACTGACTAAGCCGCAAAGAAAATGAATGAATGAAGTTACTGAGACTTATATTCCAGTATGTTGATGCATTTCTAACGGAAACGAAATATTGAGTATGGGTGGAGATTTTTTTTGCAAGCCTTTTCCCTCGTAGCAAACTAACAATATTAGGGACATAATAAAGAATAATGTGTGAAAACATGCAGAAGCAAATGAGCACGTTGAAGACTACCAAACATTGTTTTTCCAGTGGAGTAACTTTCATGGATTAATTGTTCATCTAAAGCAGGGTTGCCCAAACTTTTTCCTAAAAAGTGCCAAAAAGCAAACTTTGTGTGGGACAAATATATATCAAACTGTATATATTAAATTTGCCATGGGTAATTTTCTAATTTATTTGGTAATGTTTTAAAATAACCAGAAAATGTTGCTTTAAATCCTATTGATTAATGCAGTATAATTTAACATTTTATAAAGAACTTATTACAGTAAAACATAACCAATCCCATTTATAACACAAGTTCAATGCTGAATACACTAAGCTTACTTTGATCTGCTCGCAGACGTCTTGTGCGATTTGCTGACAGTATTTACATTTGAAAAATGATTCATTTACAGTATTTAATTGAATCATTTAATTTCTTTTTTTTTTTTGTAGCTCAGCAAGAAAACAAAGAAACAAAAGTTTACGTTAAATTTAAAATGATGATCACTCTCAAAGGCGTTCACCCCTACCACCTCCCCATCATTCCCCCTCTCTTTTCAAATGGGATGGTGGGCCAAATCAAAGGTTACCAATGGCCAGCTTTGACCCGTGAGCCCCACTTTGGGCATCTCTGATCTAAAGAATAACAATGAACATTAAAATTTTGAATTTACACTGACTTTAAAAGTGTATTTTAGAGGTTTCCTTTACATTAAACTGAAAAAGAATTGTTTATGAAAAGCCAAAAACCTCAAAAAATGGCAGACGCATGAAAAAACGATGTCGTTGCCTGCATTGTCTCGCCTTAAACACCTGCCTACATATAAAACTGTGCCACCCCCATTTCAATTCTTCACTCCTGTAAATCCAGTTTTCTCTTTGCATTCCTCTTGTATGTGCACGGATTAGCACTGCGGCTATGCTATTGTGTGTTGCGTGTTGTTGCTTTCTAGTACCACTGGTGACAGAGCCATGGAAATTAGCATAATTTTGCATAACCCTCTCTCCATTTGTGGCTCAGTTAAAGCTGACTTCCTCTATCAGTTCCAAAGTCTGTAATCTGTCTAACCCTCCTTCCCTCTCTGTCTTTTTCTTGTTCCCCGTCAGTCTTTTCTGACCGTGGTCTCCCCGCAGATTTATTTAGTGATATTGCCTGTTTCTGCCAAAGAGCTTGGAGAATTGTGACCTCACTGTGGTCTCTCGTTAGATAACCATTGTTATCCATCGCTCTGCTTTCATCGCCAGCGACTGGCCATTGTTTTTCTGTCACGACACCGGCTGTTGTTTGACAATCCCGCCTCTCTCCCTCTGGCAGAGTCTCTCCTGAGAGCCAGTGTACACTTCTGTCCCTCATTCCGGCAGATTCTTTTAAGTTGCATCATATCTCTCCGTTCACAGGGATGCAGGTTTGCTCTCCATTGAATGGGGGAAAACTGTCATTTTTATTTATTTTTTTTTGCTCTTCTAAAGAAACAAAGTTCAGGTATGTTTGTTGCACTCTGAGATATTTAGATACATTTCAACCCATTTTATGACTCATTTTACTTTTAAAATATGTTGAAAAGTTGAATTTTCCACATGAAGAGAAAACAGGGTAGATAAAAAGTCCTATCATACAATTCATACAGGTAACTTTAAAATCTTAAAATATGGAAACTGTTAATTAAGTGATTTTTTATGGTGTATAAAGGTCTGATAAACGTTTTTATATTATCACTAGTTCTATTTATCAAGTCACAAATGAATATTAAAAATCAAAATGAAGACAGACATAATGCAAATTTGGCAAAACACTACCTAAATAGTTTGTTCTGTATTTGTTAACATTAGCCAATAGCACCCAGCAGGCACAGGACGTTAACATGACATCATTGCATTTTGTTTGGAAATGAAAATCAGGTTGATGTCAAAACCCAATGTCAGACAGACAATAATGTGCAGTTTTAGACAGATGTTGCATTTTGGTTACTTTCCAATGTAACCTAAAAACAACAAAATTAATTAATTCATTCATTCATTCATTCATTCGTTTCCTTTTTGGCTCAGTCCATTTATTAATCAGGGGTCACCAAACCAACAAAATATCAACGTCTAATGATGTTACAGCTTCACATTGTGTGGACGTTATCACTATGACAATTATCAAACGTTGAATTTTGGTTGCCATACCTGACAAATAAATGTCAGTATTTGACATCAATATGACATTGGTTTAAGATGTTGGCTCGACGTTGGATTTTGGTCACTTTCCAACACAACCTAACATCAACCAAATATAAACGTCTAATGATGTTACAGCTTCACATTGTGCAAACGTTACCACTTCGCACTTCCACTTCCTTTATCAGATGTTGGATTTGGTTGCCATACCTGACGAATAAATGTCAGTATTTGACGTTGGTTTAAGATAATGGCTCGACGTTGGATTTTGATCCCCTTCCAACACAACTAAAATTAACCAAATATCAACGTAATTTTAAGTCAATTTTGGACATCAAAATAATATTGTCCTTAGTCGCCGGCAAGCTAAATCTAACCTAATATTAGCATCTTATGATGTCGTGTGTCTGCTGAGCACAATGTCCTCAGTGACATCAAATAATTATTTATTTTTTTATTTTACATTATTAAAGCAATTTGTTTCTAAATATCACACTGATGAATCATTGTCAAACTTTATAATAGTAAGTTATAGTATACAGGCAACATGTAAGCCCTAAAGGAGTAGTTTACCCAAAAGTAAATTCCTCTTCCTCGTATGGTTTTAAACCCTTATGTGTGTTTCTTTCTGCTGTTAAACACAAAAGAAGATATTTTGAAGAATGCTGGTTGCTGGCACACATCAACTTCCATACTAGGAATTAAATTACTATGGAAGTCAATGTGTGCCAGCAACCAGCAGTAGTCAAAATATCTTTGTGTGTTCAATGAAAGAGAAGAAACTGAAAATAGGTTTTGAGCAAGGCTGAGTAGAGAATAAAAATGTTTCCCTTTAATCTAACTGAGTTGTGTGACATTTACACTGACCCCACAAATACCCAAATGTGCATGTTAACCCAGGGTTTAGGATTGTACCATGTGAAACAGAAACGTAATGACTGCACTGAATCAATTGGAAAATTTAGTTGAATTGTGTGAAACATGATGCAGCATTCCAGATTATCCAGTATTTAGTTTACCTGTGATTTACAATGACTAGATTTCATTTAGTATACAAGTATAAAAAGCACAGGACATTCCTAATAGGCTTTCTCCAACTACACATTTTGTTGAATTAATAACAAGAAGCATGCAAGAAAAAAATTAGATCATCAATTTAGATGTCATGACTTTAAGCTCTTCTTACACCTGAACATCATATAGCAGCAGGACAATAAGCACTATTGAGTATTCATTACACGAAATAATGATTGCATAATAAAGGAGCTGCAAGCTGTCTTAGCTTTGACGTAAAGACTTGAATCACTGTACGCATCAGCGTCAGTGTTATGCAGGAATGGAGATGTTTTCCTGTGCATTCCTGCGCACTTAGCGTGGGATGTGTGATATGGAGAAGCCAAGCTGCATCTCACCAAGAGAAACGTTTCCACGCTGCTCAGCCCTGCTGAGACTGCATGCGTCCTCCTAATGGGGCTAATGTGGCTTGATCCAATCAAATGACTAAAAAAAGAATATTTTATGTATCATAGACTCTGGATAATTAATTCATAGGGTGCTGACTTATTGATTGAAAGAGAGTTTGTAATGCATCACTCTGTATGTTTGTGTTTTTCTCTCAGGTTGCAAACCTGCTGCGGTTGTTTCAGATCCCTCAGATCAGCTATGCCAGTACCAGTGCCAAACTCAGTGACAAATCCCGCTATGACTACTTTGCACGCACCGTCCCTCCAGACTTTTACCAGGCCAAGGCCATGGCGGAGATCCTGCGGGCCTTTAACTGGACCTACGTTTCCACCGTGGCCTCAGAGGGAGATTATGGAGAAACAGGAATCGAAGCCTTTGAGCAACAAGCACGTTTGAGAAACATCTGCATCGCTACTTCGGAAAAAGTAGGACGATCGAGCGCAAAGCGTTCTTCATATGAAGCCGTGGTCCGCCAGCTCCTCCAGAAGCCCACAGCTCGCGTCGCTGTTCTTTTTCTACGTAGCGACGATGCAAGAGAACTAATCGCCGCTGCCGCCCGCCTCAACGCATCTTTCCTCTGGGTGGCCAGTGACGGATGGGGGGCGCAAGAGAGCATCGTCAAAGGGAATGAATTCACAGCAGATGGTGCGATCACGCTGGAGCTAGCGGCTCATCCCATACCAGATTTCAACCGTTACTTCCAAACCCTCACGCCCCAAATTAACCACCGCAACCCATGGTTCAAAGACTTCTGGGAGCAAAAGTTTCAGTGTTCATTGGGTGGGACATCAGCAACAGGGGCAGGAACCCCAAAGCCACCATGTGATCCAGAACTGGTGATCGACAAGTCTAATTTTGAGCCAGAATCAAAGATTATGTTTGTGGTAAATGCAGTGTATGCCATGGCGCATGCTTTGCATCGCATGCAACGGACTTTGTGTGCCAACACTACTCGTTTGTGTGATGCCATGCGCAGTCTTGATGGCAGGAAACTCTACCGGGACTTTCTGCTGCACGTCAACTTTAAAGGTAACCTGCTCTGTTTTGTTTTGTTTTGTTTCTCTCCTCGCGGTTCCTCTTAGACTAGTACTGTATGAGTTTACGGCATATCTGTGTCACTCTGTGGTTGTGAAGCGACAGGTTTACAGGCTCTGTAATTAGAGACTCTGTGTGTCTTGATTGCGACTGGGAGAATGAGGCGTCTTCTGTCAGCGCCGCTGAGAACTCGGCATTGACTGACAGCTGAAGGAGAGAAAGCCAGGTAAAAATAAACTATGTTAAAGTGCTCAGCATGCTCAGGTTTGCAGCGGCAAGTAGATGGGATTATGCCACACTTATCTGTGACTGTGCACAAACACATTCAAAGGCAAACTCACAGAGGGAGAGAGCAAATGATAGCTAGAAGTTTCGAGAGAGGAAACGATGCAGAAAACTCCAAACAGGGATGATAGAAGAAGCAGCATAATTATTTTATACATAAGCAGCGCATAACGAACGCATTAAGAACAATGTAGAGATGCAAAATAAACCTCGTAAGGGTAATCAAAACCCTCACTTGAAATAAAGAGGTCTTATTTGATACTGGAGGGGGTTATTTTGCAATAATGACCAACAGACTGTGCATAATTTAGTTGATTACACGAGTACTCATAAAATAAATAAATAAATAAATAAATAAATAATGCACATTAAATATTGATTTAAGTTGAAATTTTATAATGTGAGAAGAAAGAGGCTGCAGAATTATGTAAATAAATGCCACGATACATGGTAAAGGACATTTACGAATAAGCATACTGTGTGCATGCAGCACTGAGTACTAGTACCAGAGTTGTGCTATAGTAGGCTAAGTTAGGTGGTGATACAATAAATTGGCAATATCACATGAGTAGTAGCGCTATGTGGCTGCATATACAGCCATATCGCACTGCTACAAGAGTGATTGCATTTATACAACAGTTCGACAGCATAAAAAGAAAATCAAACATGGAGAGTCTAAACGTCCTTTTGTACGAGGAACTACTTTCTTCCGCCATTCATTCACATCTGCAGCTGACGGTCAGAACAGCAGAAACCGTTGCCAGTTCACAAACTTCACTTGAGCAGTACGTTAGTATTTGAATGATTCTCTACTTTAGCGTAATGTCTAAAGTGATGAGTAAACAGGTGATTTTGCTGGCATTTTAAGATTATACGGCTGAACGACATGATCAGTCTACAGAGATTACCCAGTATTTCTCTGTGAAATCGGGAGATCAAAATAATTAACCCCGAAAAAGCCAAAGCAAACCAAACTACCAGATTACTGTGGTATAATTACAGCACTACAAAATACAAAAAAAGAGATCTACTTAGAACGTCACATACCTGTTCTATAATGATTTGATCAGCTGTTTGGAACACGAAAAGAAAACGCTGTTTTTCTCCCCAAAGGACTTATGCAGTCTCTGTTGCCATCTTGTGGCGGTCAATTTCTTTGCTCTGCATGCTGATGGCCGCCAACACGCTGAATCTCCAAAATTATAAATATTTTAAAATAGGTACTATCCTAATAAATAAACTGCAAAGTTTCTATTTAAACAACTACATTCTCCTCTAAAAATAAGCCTGAAAAGTACATTATGTTGTCCAACAATTACAATATTTGTCAAACTGTAGTTAATTTCTCTGCTTGTCATGTGGGCGGAGTTATACACAAGGGTGAAAAGGCTGAGAGCATTGGCTGAGAGCCTACAGAATCAGCCAATCAGATTCGAGAACCAGACAGAACTGTTGTATAATAATAATGATAATAATAATAATGTTTAATCTTATTCTTGCTATTTTTTTGGTCAAAAAAATAAACAGCAATTTTTGTAAATATTATCTCAATAAATGTTTCTATTGTAATATATTTTAACATTTAATTTAATAATGTGAATTTTTAGCATTATTGCATCAGTCTTAAGTGTCATTATTTCATAGAAATTATTCTGATATGTCAATATTATGCTTGATGAAAACAGCTGCTATTTATATGAAAAGAATTACAGAATGGCGACACTATGGCTCAGTGGTTAGCACTGTCGCCTCACAGCAAGAAGGTCGCTGGTTCTAGTCTCTGCTGGGTCAGTTGACATTTCTGTGTGGAGTTTTCATGCTCTCCCCGTGTTCCTATGGGTTTCCACCGGGGGCTCCGGTTTCCCCCACACGCGCTATACAGTAGGTGAATTGGATAAAATTCACCGTAGTGCATGTGAGAGTGTATGGACGTTTCCCAGTACTGGTTTGCAGCTGGAAGGGCATCTGCTGTGTAAAACATATGCTGTATAAGTTGGCGGTTATTTTTGCTGTGGCGACCCCTGATGAATAAAGGGATTAAGCTGAAGGAAATTCTTTGATAAATAAAAAGTTTAAAAGAATGGCTTTATACATGCCAAATGAAATGTAAAAATTATTTCACGTGTGCTTTCTTAAAGTATACAATACTTTAAAAAAAATACAATTTATTTTAAAAATCCCCACAGCACCTAAACCACTGCTTAAATAGTAAAACAACACTCCCTGGGCAGATTCTGAGATTAGTAAAAATATATCTGAAACTTTATGCCACACAACATACATTCATTCATTTTCCTTCGGCTTAGTCCCTTTATTCATCAGGGGTCGCCCCAGCAGAATGAACCGCCAACTTCTCCAGCATATGTTTCACACAGCAGATGCCCTTCCAACTGCAACCCAGTACTGGGAAACATCCATACACAATGATTCACACACACACACACACACACACATACACTACAGCCAACTTATTTTATTCAATAGCGCATGTCTTTGGACTGTGGGGGAAAACCGGAGCCCCCGGACAAAACCCACGCCAACAAGAGGAGAACATACAAACTCCACATAGAAACGCCAACTGAACCAGACGGGAACTTGAACCAGTGACTTTCTTGCTGTGAGGCGAATGGGCTAACCACTGAGCCACCGTGTCGCCCCACCACACAACATGTTTTAAATAAAAATACCATGTTATTCCTACCCGCTGTACCTCCACAATATTATCTTGAAGCATCATTGTGTGCATGTGTATGTATGAAAGATGGTAGAGCAAGGTAGAGCAAGTTTCACACACAGAAAAGAGAGAAACAGACACAAAGACAGATGGAAAGAGTGAGCGAGGGAGAAAGATGGGGCAGATAAAATGACGGCAGAGAGGTTGAGTGGGCTGGTTCGCATCAGCAGAAGAACATTCTCTTTGAAGTTCACCATCTTCATTTTTCAAGCGCAGAATCAAAGACGTGTGGGGTTTGCTGTCTGGGGCGATTGAGAGGGAGGCAGGAGGCAAAGCCATGCCGGAGAACAGGAGGGGGAAAAAACGTCATCATCATGCAGACAGAGGAGATGCTGAGAGAGAGGGAAAGAATTTGAAAAATACATTTTATTACAATCAACATTTTAAACTATTACAATTCTTAAACAAAACAAAAAAACTCAGTATGTTCTTATACCAGCCTGATCTCACGAGAAAACGTACGTATTTTACGTTTTGTCAGTTTAGTGGCTAATTCGTAAGAATTCGTACGAGTTCAGTTGTACGAAATTGTACGATTTTAAAAAGGAGGCGTGGCACCTAACCCCACCCCTAATCCCAACCGTCATTGGGGGATAAGCAAAATTGTACGAATTAGATCGTACGAATGCATAAGAAATAGCCACTAAATCAAAAAGTTACGAATTGCCGTGAGATTGTGTTGTCTTATACATAAATAAATACAGTTAAAGTCAGAACTATTAGCCCTCCTGAATTATTATAGTTTGCCCTCAACTACTGTTAAATGGAGAGCAGATTTTTTTTCAACACTTTCTAAACATAATAGTTTTAATAACTCATTTCTAATAACTGGTTTATTTTATCTTTGACATGATGACAGTAAATAATATTTTACTAGATAATTTTTCAAGAGACTAGTATTCAGCTTAAAGTGACATTTAAAGACTTAACTAGGTATCAAAAAAATAAATATTGCTAAATATTGGCTAACAATTTTGACCTTAAAATGGTTTTTAAAAAAATAAAAACTGCTTTTATTCTAGCCAAAATAAAACAGATAAGACTTTCTCCAAAAAAAAAAAAAAATCCTTGCTCTATTAAACATCATTTTGGAATATAATAATATTAATAATAATAATTCCTTACATTTATATAATATAATAAATAATAATATTATTAATAATAATTCCTTACATTTATATAATATAATAAATAATAATATTATTAATAATAATTCCTTACATTTATATAGCGCTTTTTTTGGGGGGGGACACTCAAAGCGCTTTACACACTGAAGGAATCTCCTTATCCACCACCACCATATTGTGCCAGACCACACATCAGCTGATTGGTGGAGAGGAGAGTGATGAAGCCAATTTTGAGCCTGGTTTCTCTCAAGGTTTTTTTTCTTCACTTCCGCCTTTAGTGAAGTTTTTTTTCCCTCTCCGCTGCGCATCGTTGGATTTGCTCTTCAGTATTTGGACTCCCAGTAGTGATTATTAAACCACACTGAACTGAGCTAAACTGAACTGAACTTAAACACTAAAAACTGAACTACACTGTTCCTATTTACTGTTACCTTTTATGTGAAGCTGCTTTGACACAATCTACATTGTATAAGCGCTATACAAATAAAGGTGAATTGAATTGAATTGAATTATGATATGGGGATGGTTAGGAGGCCTTGATGGACAGAGGCCAATTTGGTTTAAACCAAAAATTAAACCGCTACTCTTTTCGAAGGACATCCTGTGATTTTTAATGACCACAGAGAGTCAGGACCTCCCTGGGCAGTATAGAGTCCCCATCAATATACTGGGGCATTAGGACCCACACAGACCACAGGTTGAGCATAGCCTGCTGGCCTCACTAACACCACTTCCAGCAGCAACCTAGCCTTTTCCATGTGGTCTCCCATCCAGTTACTGACCAGCCGCAGCCCTGCTTAGCTTCAGTGGGCGACCATGTGAAAGTTGCAGAGAGCTAGCTGCCGTATTATTATGAAATAAATAAATATTCACAGTAGGGCTAATAACTGTATAGAGTCACTTACAAAAACTGTTCAAACATACTTGCTTACATTTACAATAAACTAAAATATTTCTCTACTACATGAATGGTGCAAAGATTAACATTTCCTCATATACTGACCATAAAAATATAAATTCAAAAGAAATCATTCATAGATTTGAAAAAAATGTAAATCTGTGATGACAGTGATTGTGATAAAAAAAAAAAACTATTTATCTTGGCCAAGAGAGAGAAAGATTTTATTTATTTTTTTATGTTTGCATCCCTTTTTTAGTATATTATACTTTAAAAACTTAAAACTATTTAAATTAGTGAGAAAGATTGTTCTCCTTCAAAAACAAAACATATAGTTTTCTAGTTAACACCACATCGTTCAAAGGTTAATTACTTATTGGCTAAAATGTCAAATCAATTAACATACTTGCTTATTCAAAACAACAGACTTTAAAAAAAAAAATTCCCACTCTGCTTTTCCAGCTGAAATACAGTTGACGTGAAAATTATTAGCCCTCACGTTAAATATTTATTCTTTTATATTTTTTCCCAAGTTTCTGTTTAATGAAGAGAAGATTTTTTCCAACACATTTCTAAACATAATAGTTTTAATAGCTAATTTCTAATAACTGATTTATTTTATTTTGGCCATGATGACAGTAAATAATATTTTACTAGATATTTTTCAAGATACTAGTATTCAGCTTAAAGTGCAATTTAAAGACTTAAGACTAAGGTTAATTAGGCAAGTTAGTGTAATTAGGCAAATCATTGTACAACAATGGTTTGTACTATAGACAATTGAAAAATAAAACATATAAAAACTGCTTTTAACCCAGATAAAATAAAACAAATAAGACTCATTTCAGAAAAAAAAATATCTTAATTTAAATACTCTGAAATATTCCTCTCTCCATTAAGTATCACTTGAGAAGCAATTGAAAATATATATATATTTCACAGGAGGGAAAGTAAGTTGCCCTCAACTGTACAGTATATAGACATTTCAGCTTGAAAAGCCAGAATGGAGGAGCTTGTGGAGTGATGATAACTGTAGATGTGCTCCGAATCAAAAGAAGGGTGTTGCTACTGTATAGATCATCTGCCATGGAGAAAGAGAGAAAAGATGGAAGAGATGAGAAGCCCATGAAGGATTTGCGGTTCACATTCTCCTCCCTCTGGTGGAGAATTAAGTCCCTCTGTGCTTCTGACTCAAAGTTCACACAGCTGCCCCGGCTCTGGCTTTCTCTCTGTCTGTGAAGAGTTTATCATCACTGCAGACCACAGTCTTTTGTCATTTGTTTGGTTGGTTTTCAGAAGTCGGGTGCATGTTTTCAGCGTTTTTGGATGACCGGTGGCAACCTTGATATTAACATCTGCTCAGTTCAAAAACCTAGTGAGCTTGGAATCGATTCATTTCTTAAAGAGACAGTTCATCACTGTAAAACCCAACAGTAAACTTTATCAAATGAAATCAGTGTAATTAATTCAAAATGTACTGAAAGTTAATTCTACTCATCTGAAAAGAGTTTTGAGCTCAGTGTTGAAGGTAATGAGTTAATTAAATACCTCCTTACTTCAACTTAAATGGAGTAAGTTCACAGTACTCATATAGATTATTTTTTGAACTCAAATGGTTTGTCTTCATCTTCACTTATTGGGTTTTACTGTACTCAAATTGCTTAATTTACTCAAATTTATTAAGTTCACAGTACTCATTAGGATTAGTTTTTGAACTTAAATGTTTTCCGCAAACGGTAGTATATTAAATCACATTATTATACATGTCTTGAACACCGCAGTTTGCATTATAATAATACAATTTTGTAAGATTTTAAGAAAGAAAACTCTAATAAATGAATAATATTTATTACAATATAACAGTCACACATAGTTAGATACAAAAAAATGAATACAAAAATGAGCAAATAATCATTTAAATAATTAAAATATATATTAATATAAAATTGCAACAATCAAATATTTAAAAAAATTTGCAGTATTTCCTATATTTTTCTCACAGAGAACGTCTTTTTCCTTTTTTGTTTGGCTGAAACTTTTCTTTCTTTCTTTCTTTAGTTATTTACCATAGTGGAATGAACCGCCACTTACTTGACAGATGTATTTTTAATTTCAGGTGGTTTGTGTATGTGTTTTATGTTTGGTAAAATAATCTCTAATTGTATCTTTAGTGATTTTCAACTAATTACAATGTCTTGTCTCAATAGGTGGATTTAGAGGGTTTTGCATAAAAAGCAGAAGTGGATTTAGCTGGTTTTGACACCAAAGAAAATTTGCCTTGCTAAAAAACATAGAATTGTCTAAAGTGACATTTTTGGGAAAAAAAAAGGGATTTTATTTATTAGCTAATCACCTTTTCATTACATATAAAATGAAACTTCTGAACCTAATTATAGGAGCCTGATAGAAAATGCTCATTTACAAGAAAACAGGTCTGATGGATTTAGAGGGTTTTGCATCTGAACTATTCATATATGTGTGTGTGTGTGTGTGTGTGTGTGTGTGTGTGTGTGTGTGTGTGTGTGTGTGTGTGTGTGTGTGTGTGTGTGTGTGTGTGTGTGTTGCACATTAGCTATGCATAGTCTCGTATTCACTTTATAACTGAATTATCATAACACGTAATTTTAATGAGCTCTTCTGTCAACATGATATCTGTGAATTGAAAAGCGCGTGCAAACATATTCATATCACCATAATCAGATGCTTTCTTTGCCATTTTTGTCACATATATTTAAATATTCATCACTTTCAGTAGTGTTGTAGATCGTGTCTTGATGTTTCTGCTATAGTATTTTTCTGCTATTTAGGAATTTCAACCTATTTTTACATCTAAAAAATGGAAAAGTTTTGTTATAAGTATGTGAGACAAATCTAATGAGTTTTTTGTATATTTGTACATTTCAATCACATACAATATAAAGTAAGCCAATATCTGAAGATAACTTAAAGAGATCGTTCCCCTAAAATTGAAAGAAAAATTGCTATTCACTTGTTCCAACGCAAAAGAAGATATTTTGATGGAAACAAGCTGAAAACCTGTAACCATTGACTTCCATAGTATTTGTTTTTCCTACTATGGAAGTCAATGGTTACAGTTTTTCAGCTTTCTTCAAAAGATCGTACTTTGTGCTCAACAAAAGAAACAATTTATATTTTTGTGTGAACTATCCCTTTAACATAAAACAATGTTACTAATAGCAAGGATTTCTACATCTTTACATTGCATACATCTACATCAACTGTAGCCCCATTCAACATCATTTATTCTATCTATTAAAGACTTTTCCACCTCCTCATAGAACGTTTCTCCAGCAACAGGAACTGTTCATGGCTCGCTGTGTGTTAAAAGTGTCAAAAGTGGTTTGTTGGATGTCACAAAGTGCTATTCACAGGCAGCTCTCCGTGTCAGTGGTGTTGTGTTAAAACCTTACCCTCGGCGTCAGAGCATTTCTGTGCCTGTCACATCTCCAATACCCCCAACACACTGTGCCAACAAGCCGTCGCTATAGCAATCAGGTCGCCACAAGCGGTGAGGTAATCTAGTAGGTTTACATGGAGGGGGGTTTCTGTCAACAGAGAGAAAATGAAAACAAAAAAGATAGAAGGATTCAGAGCTTCCATTGTGGCACACTCATTTAACAACTGCACTGTAAAAAAATACTGGTTGCCTTAAAGGTGCTGCATGTAAGTTTTTGACTTATCTAAAGTATAAAAATGCCATAATATGTTTGCATATATTTAAGAAACATGCCAAGTGAACATTCTTGTTTGTCTGAAAAACAATGCTGAAGTCAGATATTCTGCCCTGAAAATGTGAGTTACGTGCAGGAAAGTCTTGTTTTGGTTCTTTTAATCCGCTCACTACCACTTTAGTCAATTATAGTTCAGCATACCGGATTGTCTAGGTGGAAAACAGCGTATTTAATTTATTCAGTCAGAAAGGCTCTCAAAGTATGTGTCTGTGATCGAAGTGAAGTTTATAAACTAATTTCGAGAGGAGCATGTGATATGATTGAGCACGGCTGGATTCTCATAAGTAATCAGTAATAATCCATAAAAATCAAAGAGGGGGCTAATAATTCTGACTTAAAAAAAAACAAACAAAAAAAAAAAAACGTGTCATTTATCAGAACATTTGAAAAAAATATTTTAATAATAATCAGGTCTTTATTGTGTTTTTATCAGTTCATATCCACAGATTATTTGACTAGAATTAACTTATTTGATTAACTAGAATTAATTTAGTAAATTGGTATTTTTTGGAGCTATGGTGTTGCTGTCTTGTTGGATTTTTTTTTTCACTTTTTGCTGTTTTGGCTGATCACATACAGTATTTAGAGCATAATATATATATATATTTATGTGTGTTTTTGTGCACTTACAATCAACTTCACTGGTCTAATTTTTTCCATGGACAATTGAAAATTCAACATTAAGTTACATATAATACTGCTGCAGTTATTGTAGAATCATATATATATATCAGATAACATATCAGTTGATCTTTAAAATTTGATATATATTTTTTTTTGTAAAATTACAATATAAGTATAATCACGTTTGATCAATATTTTGATCAAAAAAGAATATTCCTAACTTATTCTCAACCAAATTTCTGAGACGGTACAATCTGACTTTCTTCAAAATGCTTTGATTTTTAATCACAACAACTTGTGAAATTTCAAAGATCTCTTATTCGTTCCTTCCCTCAGCTCATTCCTGCCCGACATTTTACAGACTCTTCATTTCTCTCTCTCTCTTCTTTATGATGCAGTACTTTAAATCTTTAAATCAGATTGATCCACGTTTACAATAAATAGACTGATTTTACCCTACTGCCTTATCTTCATTTTGGAAGAATACACCCTTCCACCCCATCTTCTCCTTCTCCTCCCTTTTCTAAGGGGAGCTCTAGAGTAGAGGTCTGCATTCACGCCACGGGACCCGACCAGATTTGTTTTGGTGCGGGAATAAATTTCTGAATAAAGCGCGGGAGCAGTCAGTAACTGGTGTATTTTTGGGCGGTCTATGCTGAACATAAGCGGGAGCGGTCGGGTTCGGGCTAAAACCTGGTGGGTGCGGGCTGGAGCCGGATTTAAAATTTAGTCCCGCGCAGATCTCTACTCTAGAGACCTTACTGATCTTGGACCCCCTTTTATATGCTTATTGACCGGGCGGTAGCCTTTGGCTTAATTATCGCCAAACCTGCTATTAACTCCAAGCATATCTAAGAGTGAACTTTTGAAATGCAACCTCCGGTGGACAGTATCAGAAATTTTTTAGATTGAGATAAATTAAAGGGGTGCTCCACAGTGTATTTTTAACGCTTGGTTGTGTTTATAAGATACAAAGCAACGTGAGCTCATGCTTTATTTGTAGAAAAATCACGTTAATTGTCATATATCTTACTTTGATCATATACAGCTACTCAGCTAACATGAAAACAACTGTCATATTTCCTAGTTCCTCAAGAGGCTCTGATTGGTCAGTTAACCAATGTGCTGTGATTTTCGGATTAGCTCCACGTCACACCCCTACAAGCACACGCTTTTGTGCTGTGTAAACATCTGTAACAGTTTGCCTGAATCAGACAGAAAATAAAGAGGACAAAGCTGAACCTCACACCTGCTCTCGAAAATAAAATCTGGCAAGTGTCTTTCACATTTATTCGGAATAAGCATGTGTAAGTAATATGAAACATTCACATATCTTTTGCGAGTTTGTTATTTAAGATGGAAGCATGGAAAGTGGTTACATAGAGAGACACTGCAGCGCTGCTGAAGATTGCGGGTGTTGTTAGCGGTGCCAAACAGCATTTCCCATTGTTTACATTCTTGTTTATGTCCTCGCTACAACATCCCATTAACGCTAGAAACTGTGCATATAATTGACCAAATCAAAACACTTACAGGTTGTGGCTCACAATCCGCTCGGTTGGAGGGGTTTTAGTTGAATCCAGCAATGAACTGGAAGAGATTCTTGAAGCTGTCCTTTGTCAAATGCTAGCTATATTTTTTATAATTCTCTAGAACATAAATAAAATTAAACTGTAAGCACTTCTCTCTGTTTTGTGTCCTTTGAAAGCCCAAATACTGAAACACAACAAGCTCTGAAATAACAGTTTTTGGACGGTATTTTAGCCTTCTCTGCTATAACACTACTCACTCGTCCGGATGTATTTTTTTTTTGTAGTCCCCAAACTTTGTTTGCTGTAGGCTTTGCTAAGCTAAAGGCCGGCTCACACTGTGAGATTTTTTTTATTTATTATTTTTTTTATAATCCTGAACAATTGTAACATGTCAGACTGCACGAACATGGCTCCCATCTCACATTGTATGATCTCAGCTGTCATAAAGTCAGACTGAACGACAATGAAGACGTGCCAAACATGGAAGAAAACTCTCCCCGGAGTGTGACGTCAACCACCCGTGACATTTTCACTATCCCACGTTCTGAAATGATTCCTCACAGTAAATGTAAACAATCTATAGCGGCAATTTAGCATATGGCGATAATAAAACCAGGAAGAAAAAAACTGTTTTGAAATTTCCCCGCGGTCGTTTGAATTGTTGCATGGATTGCGTCCTCAGATTCTGCGCTCCTATTGGTTCTTGGACGCTCATCGCAGCTGTTGTCACACTACAGGAAAGTGCCTGAAATCTTCTGACACTGTCGGAACTTCAGCGGAGGAAAAATCTGATCGCAACGGACACTAAGCAGCTGTCAGTGAACATGTCAAACCAACGATCAAAGGATTTCAGGAATCATTTAGGATTTCCCAAATTTGTCTCAGATGATCCATTTGCATTGAACTTTGAGCATATTACATTCAGAGATGTTGTTTATGTTCACACAGCCACATTACACATCAACTAAAGTTTAAAATATGATATCCTAGTGGACCACCCTTTTAATGGTTTTCACAACTTTTTACGAGTTCACACTTGCAATCGTTTCAGAATAAATCGTATTTGGCGTGCTGTCCGGGGAGAGGGCTCTGAGCTCGGGAAGACACCCCAACTCCAGTTATTCCCCTTTTCAGGAAACAGAGAGGAATTAGGATTTGAACAAAGTATCTAGCCCGGCCCCAGAACGCTCCCCCCGGGATTGTAATGCTTAAGAGGTGAGGTGTTGGGGTGGTGGAGGGATGCTAAAGTCGTGAGATTCTGCAGGTAAGACAGCTTTGTAATATATAAGGGTTTGGTCAAGAACTAATTGTATAATAGAATAATTGTCAATGACGTATTTGATACTGAACTTCTGAGCGTGCTCCTCCCGAAATTTGTTTACAAACATCACTAAGTGGATTGAAGTTGACCCTAAAAAACTAATGAACATTGATGTTTCAGCTAATTTTAAATAGGCAGTTTGCAGCGAAATACATATTTTTTTAGTGTAGTGTATGTTAGCCTGAACAGTGTTTATTCCTTTCAGAAAACTTGAAAAAAAGATGTTTGCCTTTTGTTCAAACTACTGATTTAAAATAAGTAAAAAAAAAACAAACAAACTTGAGAACTGTGTAATAAGTAGTTTCAACAAGCAGCAAAAATACTTTTAGTGTACTTGTAGTGTATGTTATCCCGAAAATTATGAGCAAAAGCCACACAAGATGTGTATATCTTGTACAGAAGTATACAATGATGTGGATTTTATTTTTAAATATTGTAAATCTTTCATTTTTGAAAGACCCTCAGTGACAAAGGTCCAGAATTGGTCCCCTATATGAGCTCATTTATTCCATGATTGACTTCTATGCTATCATAAATTGTAAAACTAACCAGTCAAAAAAGGCTTTAAGACCAAGAGGAATCTTCTGTTAGATTATAATTATTATGTTTGAATGTGAATTATTCAAATGGCCAAATTCTGATTGTTCAGTGGATTTTTCTGGCCTGTTTGGTTTTTTTTTTGCGTATAGGCTTTAGTTTTTAATTTAAATGAAGTTTTAACAGAACCGCAAAAAAAAAAGAAGTTAGATAGATGATAATAAAGTTGTCTTTAAAAAATAAGTATCTTTTCATATTTCTTTATTCTAATTTTCCGAGTTTAAAATGTTAATCTCAACATTATTTATAAAACTGTAATATAAAACTTAAAGTATAAAAGCACATTTGTATATAAACGCTTAAAATAGTATGTATAGGTAATCATATGGTCAATAGCTAAGTAATTTGGCAAAATGGTAGGAAATATTTTTGGTACATGAAAAAGTGTGGTAAAGATCACCATCGATCTAGCTAATCCAGCAAAAGTTGTGCTTAAAATGTTATTAAAATGCGATATTTAAACCTCATAAGTAAATAGAAAATGAGGCAAATAACTGCAAAATGGTCCAGTTTTTCAGAAAAAAGAAGGAACCACCTCTTTCAATAAGCTGGCTACAGGCCTGTAACTTATTTCCTTCATGTTGTTCCAACACACATTGATTGTGTATGTATCTATAGGGCAGCATAATTCTGCTACCTACCTTTTGGAAAAGTCTTCCTCGTGTCGGAAACACCTATGACGCTTCAAATGCTGTCTAGGTAGGCAGCGCATTAGATTTTGGAAATGAGCAAGGCACACAAGCGCGCACACGCAAACACACACACACACACACACACACACACACACACACACACACACACACACACACTCATGCACAGAGAGACACAATAGGATATTTGTGTTTTTCCCTTTCTCAGACACTTTCAACCCACACACCATGAAACAAAACAATTGCTCGTCCGCCCACATTCGCCACACAAACACACACACATGCACACACACGCATTTAGAGCTGAGTTTTAACAATCGCCTCCATCCGCAGCCACTAGATCACTTACAACTAATTAGCCGCCTCTCAAATTCACAGATCTGGAGTAAATATTTATCATGCCTCACAACAATAGATTATTATTTTAGCGATGGCGTATTTTTGGGAGCAGCGAGATGCGTGTGACACTGAGCAGATGCAGAAGAGTTTTCACCTTGCTTACATTCTTAACGCATACACACACACAGCAACATTATAATTCACTATAAAACAAAGCGATCGCTCATCCACCCACCATTAGCACACACACACACACACACATTGAACAGGCAGCAGAGAAAGAAGAGTGTGTGTGTGCGTGTGTTTGTTGCAGTATGGAAGATTTATTGTCATGTAAACAGCGATGTGGGGAAAGTCAGGCATGGATAGCATCTCTACGCTCATTCGGCACACCGTTTTACAGCACTGTGCCCAAACTGCTGTGCATTTATATAGCTGGAAAGAGTTGCGTTTGTGTATCTAGCAGGTGCGGTAAACCAGAAGCGATCCTGGAGTCTTTACAGTAGTACACCGTAAAAAATGCAGGGTTCCGCACAATTCCTCCATGCTGTCCCAACACAAATCAATTAAGTTAACTTCATTGTTTTTGCTAAGTGGATAAGTGGATTGAATATAAAACAATTAAGAAAAAAAACTCAAGAATTGTGTTGATTCAGCTCATTTTAAATAAGTAGTTTGAACCAGCAGAAAAATCCTTTTCGGAGTGTACACAAATGTCAAGTCAGTGGCTCATCTTGTGCAGCCACACAAGTCAGGTTATGGTGCAAAAAGAGCTTCATATTACTTATTTATTTCCCTTCAGGAAATGAACTTTTGGATTTATGAATTATAAATATGCAAAGAAGAAAAAACATGCTTTATCTACATTAATATCTAAAAACTGATTTTGTCAGCTGTAGTTAACCTGCGTTAAAAAAAAACAAGTTTGCAAAAAAAATTAGTAAATAGGTCACAAATAAATTTAAAAACATTTAGAGGAAAGCTTGTAATGTGAAGAATTACTAAAAATATATTTAAAATATTATTATATTTAAAAATGGTTTAAAATGTGACAGTAAATACAAACAAATGAATCAATCAATCAATAATTATCTCTTATTTTAAACTTTCTTTTGCTCAAAGATTGCTTGATAATAATAATAATAATAATAATAATAATAATAACACAATGATGTTAACCCACTAAACTGTTATTATTTTTATAGATTTATTACTGTTATGATATTATTACTGATATGTTTAGATTGCAACTCTGCAGTTTATTTATAAGGATAGTGCCTATTTCAAAATATCTCGATCTCTCTTGCATGTTGTGGTGCTGTAGTTATACCATATAATTGTAGTGTATTGAGTCTGAAATGGTACTCACATATCAGGAATGTGTGTTGTGTTAGCAGAAAGAAAGAACAAATGCTCGCATGTGTTTATCATTTTTCCTTAACGCAAACACAACAGCAGTCTGGTAGGGATTGAGCTGCATTTCGGGGTTAATTATTGTGATATCCCGATTGCAACAGAGAAATACTGTAGACTGTAATACTGCAGGGAGATATCTCATTGCATATAACATGGCATTTCATGTCACGTTAAGCCTTATAATCTTAAACTGTAAGCAAAATCACCTGTTTTACACTAGAGAATCATTTAAATACTAGCTGTAAAGTGACGTTGGTGAATTAGTAACGGCTTCTGCTGCTCTGACGTCAGCTGCAGATGTGAATGAATGGTGGAAGAAAGTAGTTACTAATACAAAAGGATTTTGAGACTCTCTGTGTTTGATTTTCTTTTTAATATGCACGATTATGCCATCGAACTGTTGTATAAATGCAATATCACATGCTTAGCAGCGTAGTATATCAGCACTGGTGGGCCACCAAGGCAACGCATGCCTATATATATATTCAAGCCCTGTTCAAGCCCTGGCTGGGTCAGTTGGCATTTCTGTGTGGAGTTTGCATGTTCTCCATGTGTTGGCGTGGGTTTCCTCCGGGTGCTTCGGTTTCCCCCACAAGTCCGAAAACTTGTGGTACAGGTGAATTGGGTAAGCTAAAATTAGCCAAAGTGTAAGTGTGTGTGAATGAGTGTGTATGGATGTTTCCCAGTCATGGGTTGCAGCTGGAAATCATTCGCTGCGTAAAACATATGCTGGATAAGTTGGTGGTTCATTTCGCAGTGGTGACCCCTGATTAATAAAGGGACTAAGCGAAAAGAAAATAAATGGATGATTTTCACTGCTTTACAAATACACCTGCGTGACAGGTTAATTAAAGAGAAGTGTGATAAAGTATCAGATTTAATTTGATGATTTTAATAATCATAAATAAGTTGATTTAATGATAAACTTCATAGTGTGTTGAGTTTACTGTATACTATTAATCAGCGCATGTATACTGTACACTAATAAATGATGGGTTGTCATAACCCAAACCCAACTTTGGGTCAATTATGGTCAAATCCAAGGTTTGGTTAATTTTTTCAATGAATTTTAAATGACAGTTTTTAACTCGATGATTTATCCATATCAGATCTAACGTTGGGTTACGACCCAGCATTTTTTTTTTCTAGTGTACATATTATCAGTAACCTCATGAGTAGAAGACAGAACATACAGACAGAATCCAGACATAATCTGCTGACATTTTTTGCTATTTCTGTGAAGTATTTAGTAAAAAAAGATTTATGCGGAATAATATTGGGAGAATCGTAACTAAAACATAATATATGAAATAAAAAATATGACCTTTTTAGCTGTCTTTAATGTTTAAAATGCAAATACAATTAGATCTACTTATTTGATAAACAAAGCAAGTCTCTCAAATAAAATATCTACTAAAAGCAGAAAATATTACTTTACATACTGTATTGTATATAAATCAAATGAACATTTTCATATATTGGTCAATAATATTAATGAAATGATTTAAACATGAATAAATATAAATTTACACACATTTACACGGGTAAATAATAGAGTCAATGACGGGCTAAAAATCAGCGGATTCATAAGTCATATTTGACTTGCACTAGATGTATGAGTTGAGTTAAAAATATAAGTGTATTTAAAAGTCTAAAATGTATTTCTGTTAAATGCAGATACTAGTATGGTAGATGTTTCTAATAGACTCTGATCAGCAGTCCTGTGGCTTTCATGTATTGTTATAACATTGTTGAGTCATCTGCCACAAGTCCAACAGAGTCCTGAGTCATTTTATTCATTTAGTCAAGCAAGTCCAAACAAATCCTTAAATGTGCAACTCCAGTCAAATCATGTAACAGTAGTCATCCACCTCTATCTACTCATGACACACCTCTTTATCATGCCTTTCCTCTCTCCTTTTCTCTGCAAAGAAACGCAACTGTCAAACTGTGTGTGTGTGTGTTTGTGTGTGTGTGTGTGTGTGTGTGTGTATTTTCTTGACAGGGATTCTGTATGTGAATGGCGACTGTCAGTCGAATAGGTGTGCATGGCAGAGATACGTTGTTTTTTATGTCCTGAATGTTTTTTGGAAATGTCTCGGTTGCCAGATTGACATGTTGTGGTACCTCAGAGTCAAGCGGATCACGCGCAGAGGTGATGTCACATCGCCAGCTCTCTGTGTCTCTGTCAGGATGGAAAATAACGCTTACATGAAGCTCAAACTGGAATTGACAAGCGTGCATCACCTGAGAGACAGACAGAAAAGACAGACTGCACAAGTTACTACAATAAGGAAAACTGAAGCTACTGTAGAGCATTTTCTGAGCATAAGAGTATTTGGCTCACAATTTAAGAGTGCATGATCTGCATGTGAGATTCCAACAGTGTGTTAGAACAATTACACTTTAGTTAGTTTGTTATAATTATTTTGTAAGTATTCATAAACATTTATTGTCATGTGTTTGAGTGAAACTAGTTTTCATTTTATTTGTGGTACTAATGATGACATTTCCTTCAAGTTTAACCCTTTTTAAAAAGGTGAATTATATTAGACAACATACTGTAATACTAATGCTTTGCCATTATAGAAAGTATTATATATATATATATAGTATACTGTATATAGTATATAGTAATATTACATGAGTGGCGGTGTGATATGGCTGTACAGTTGAAGTCAGAATTATTTGCCCCCTTTTGAATTTTTTTTTTTTTTTTCAATATTTCCCAATGATGTTTAACAGAGCAAGGAAATTTTCACAGTATGTCTGATAATGCTTTTCTCTTCTGGAGAAAGTCTTATTTGTTATTTCGGCTAGAATAAAAGAAGATTAAAATTTTTTGAAAAAACATTTTAAGGTCAAATTTATGCTTTAAAGTTTTTTTTTTTTTTTACTTAAAGCTATATACTTTTTTGATAGTCTACAGAACAAACCATCATTATACAATAACTTGCCTAATTACTCTAATCTGCCTAGTTAACCTACTTAACCTAGTTAAGCCTTTAAATATCACTTTAAGCTGTATAGAAGTGTCTTGAGAAATATCTAGTCAAATATTATTTACTGTCATCATGGCAAAGATAAAATAAATCAGTTATCAGAAATGAGTTATTAAAACTATGTTTAGAAATGGGTTGAAAAAAATCTTCTCCCTCTTACACAGAAATTGGGGAACAAAATAAACAGGGGGGCTAATAATTCAGACTTCAACTGTATATCGGCACTGGTGGGAGGTGTATGTCTTAGTGTCCCACCAGTGATGATACACAGCCACATCGCACTGCAACGAGTGTGATATTGCATTTATATCACAGTTTGTACGAGGAATTACTTTCTTCCACAACTCATTCACATCTGCAGCTGACGTCAGAACAGTAGAAACCGTTGCTACTTCACAAATGTCAGTTTAAAGCTAGCAATTGAATGAATCTCTAGCATAAAATGAATAATAATAATAATAATAATAATAATAATAATATAAATTATAATAATTTACCATAATTATAATTAATTGAACAATTTCTTTAGCGTTCATCTAAATTAATGACAAAACAGGTGATTTTGCTGACATTTTAAGATTATAAGGCTGATCGGCATGATATGTTATCAATCTACAGAGGCTACGCAGTATTTCTCTGCTGCAATTGGGATTTCACAATAATTAACCCAACAAAAGCCAAAGCAAAGTAAATACTACCAGATTACTGTGGTATAAATGCAGCACTAAAAATGAGTGCGTTCTATGGCATAATTAATGCAGTCTAACTCATATAATGTACCCTGCTTTTTTATTTTAAGAGTGTACATTATAGAGCAGTGAAAAAACTAAATGTACCATCTTGCATAAACTACTATTGAGCTATTAAAGGTGTTTTTCTCCTTTAAAAAGTACATTACAGCCCTGACCTGCATTTCTACATTCATAGTCAGTTGCATATAGAGAAATGC